>NW_028167454.1:0-19443 GCF_963513975.1 Fringilla coelebs | reverse complement strand
GGGGGGACAGCGCGGGGACAGCCCCGGGCGGGGGGGGCACGGCCCCCTGGGGGTCCCAAAACGTGTCCCCTGGGTGCCCCTGGGTGTCCCTGACCCTGTCCCCTGGCCCTGTCCCCCAGGGAACACAGCACCTGGCGGGGGAGATGTCCCCTGGGTGTCCCTGGATGTCCCCTGGGTGTCCCCTGACCTTGTCCCCCAGGGAACACAACACCTGGGAGTGGGGAGATGCCCCCTGGATGTCCCCTGGGTGCCCCTGGATGTCCCCTGAGCGTGTCCCTGGCTGTCCCTGGGTGTCCCCTGGTTGTCCCTTGAGCGTGCCCCGGGTGTCCCCCTGAGCATGTCCCTGGTTGTCCTCTGGCTGTCCCTGGCTGTCCCCTGAGCGTGCCCTGGGTGTCCCCTGGCTGTCCCTGGGTGTCCCCTGAGCATGTCCCTAGCAGTCCCTGGCTGTCCCTGGCTGTCCTCTGCCTGTCCCTGCCCGTCCCTAGCTGTCCCCTGGCCCTGTCCCTGGTGTCCCTGGCTGTCCCTGAGCGTGCCCCGGGTGTCCCTGGCTGTCCCCTGGTGTCCCTGGCTGTCCCTGAGCGTGCCCCGGTGTCCCCAGGGAGCACAACACGTGGGAGCCCGAGAAGAACCTGGACTGCCCCGAGCTGATCTCGCAGTTCCTGCGCAAGGACCGCAGGATGAGGGACATGAGGGAGGGACAGCGAGGGGACACGGCCCCGCGAGCGCCCCGAGGGCGCCAAGCGCAAGGGACTGCCCGGGGAGGACGGCAGGGCCAAGAAGAAGAGGGAGGTGAGAGGGGACACGGGGACACCGGGAGGGGACACGGGGGACACCGGGAGGGGACATGGGGAGGGGACATGGGGAAGGGACACGGGAATGGGAACAGGGACACCACACCAGGAGGGGACACTGGGGACAGGGACAGTGGGATGGGATGGGGACATGGGGAGGGGATGGGGACATGAGGAAGGGATGGGGACAGGAACACAGGGAGGGGATGAGGACACTGGGATGGGGACAGGGACACAGGGAGAGGATGGGGACAGGGACACGGGGAGGGGACATGGGATGGGGATGGGAACACCGGGATGGGGATGGGGACACCGGGATGGGGTGGGGACACCGGGATGGGGACAAGGACACGGGGAGGGGATGGGGACACGGGGAGGGGACAAGGGATGGGGATGGGAACACCAGGATGGGGTGGGGACACCGGGATGGGGACAAGGACACGGGGAGGGGATGGGGACACGGGATGGGGATGGGGACACCGGGATGGGGATGGGTACACGGGATGGGGTGGGGACACCGGGATGGGGACAAGGACACGGGGAGGGGATGGGGACATTGGCACACCCGGTGTCCTCTTCATGGGGACAGGAGCCTGGACTCCTGGAATGGCCCCCAGGGAAGGGGACAGTGCCCAGGCACAGGGCCACTCCCCCAGTGCCACCAAGCCTGGGGACAGCTGCAGCCCTGCCTGTCCCGCCCTGCCCTGACGTCCCTTTTTGCCCAAACCCGTCTGTTTTTGCCCCAAACTCGCCGTGACCCAGAGCAACGACATCGCCCGCGGCTTCGAGCGGGGGCTGGAGCCCGAGAAGATCATCGGGGCCACCGACTCCTGCGGGGACCTCATGTTCCTCATGAAGTGGTGAGGGAGCCACCGCCGCCCTGTCCCCGACTGTCCCCTGCCCCTGACTGTCCCCAGACTGCCCCCAGACTGTCCCCAGACTGTCCCCAGACTGTCCCCTGTCTGTCCACAGCCTGTCCCCTGTCCCTGGACTGTCCCCAGCCTGTCCCCAGCCTGTCCCTTGTCCCCAGCTTGTCCCCATGTCCCCAGCCTGTCCCCTGTCCCCAGACTGTCCCCAGCCTGTCCCCTGTCTGTCCCCAGCCTGTCCCCTGTCCCCTGTCTGTCCACAGCTTGTCCCCTGTCCCCATGTCCCCCTGTCCCCGCAGGAAGGACACGGACGAGGCTGACCTGGTGCTGGCCAAGGAGGCCAACCTCAAGTGTCCCCAGATTGTCACCCCAGCCTGTCCCCATGTCCCCATGTCCCTCGTCCCCGCAGGAAGGACACGGACGAGGCTGACCTGGTGCTGGCCAAGGAGGCCAACCTCAAGTGTCCCCAGATTGTCACCCCAGCCTGTCCCAGTGTCCCCATGTCCCCTGTCCCCGCAGGAAGGACACGGACGAGGCTGACCTGGTGCTGGCCAAGGAGGCCAACCTCAAGTGTCCCCAGATTGTCATCGCGTTCTACGAGGAGCGGCTGACGTGGCACGCGTACCCCGAGGACAGCGAGCCCAAGGAGCGGGACCCCCCCCCGCAGCTAAGCCCCCTCCCCTGTACATAGCCCCCCTCCCCCGGGCCGGACTGTCCCTCTGTCCCCTCCCTGTCCCCTCCCCTCCCCCGTCCCCCCCCCCCCCCCCCGGGGCAGCTCTGGCCCCATTCTGGTGTTTTTTAAAGTCGGTGTTTTTAGCTGGGCCCCCCCGGGGTGTCCCCGTGTCCCCTCTGTCCCCTCTGTCCCCCCCACGCCCCTGCTGTCCCCAGAGCCCCCGGTTTGCTCCCAATAAACGAACGGTCACTTTTCAGAGCTGCCACCTGCTGGGGCTGGGGACACTGCTGTCACCACGGTGGCACCAGCGGGGCCAGGTGTCACCGGCAGGGCCTGGTGTCCCCTCAGTGGCACCAGCACGGTGTCACCAGCAGGGCCTGGTGTCCCCTCAGTGTCACCAGCACAGTGGCACCAGCAGGGCCTGGTGTCACCAGCAGGGCCTGGTGTCCCCTCAGTGTCCCGAACATGGCCCAGTGTCCCCAGTGTGACCTGCTGTCCCCAACACGGTGTCCCCAGTCTGGTTCAGTGTCACCAGCCCAGTGTCCCCCAGTGTCCCCAGCACAGCACGGTGTCCCCCAGTGCCCCCTGGTGGTGACAGCGGGCGCTACACGCAGACAGCGCGGGGACAAAGGGGACCCGGGGACAGCGGGGGTGGCACTGGGGGGACCCGGGGACAGGAGGGGTGGCACTGGGGGGACCCAGAGGGGACAAAGGAGACAGCGGGGGTGGCACTGGGGGGACCCGGAGGGGACAAAGGGGACCCGGGGACAGCGGGGGTGGCACTGGGGGGCCCGGGGACAGCGAGGGTGGCACTGGAGGGACCCGGAGGGGACAAAGGGGACAGCGGGGGTGGCACTGGGGGGACCCGGAGGGGACAAAGGGACCCGGGGACACCTTGGTGACTCTCGGGGGATTGTTGGGGACACCCGGGTGACACGGGAGGGGGGTTGGGGACCCTCCGGTGGCACCGGGGGAGGTTGGGGACGCTCGCTCCCGGGCCCGCTAGGGGGCGCCCTCGCGCCGCCGCAGCTCCGCGGGCCCCGCCCCCCCCAGCGTGGGAAGGGGCGCGGTCTGAGCAGGCCCCGCCCCCTGGGGGGAATGTTCCCCTCCCCCACGCGCGTTCGGGACCCCGGGGGGGTTCGGGGGGGTCCGGGTGGGATTTGGGGGGTCCGGGTGGGATTTCGGGGGGCTCTGGGTGGGATTTCGGGGGGTCCGGGTGGGATTTTGGGGGCTCTGGGTGGGATTTTGGGGGCTCTGGGTGGGATTCTGGGGGTCCGGGTGGGATTCTGGGGGGTCCGGGTGGGATTTCGGGGGGTCCGGGTGGGATTTGGGGGGGTCCGGGTGGGATTTTCGGGGTCCGGGTGGGATTTTGGGGGCTCTGGATGGGATTCTGGGGGTCCGGGTGAGATTTCGGGGATGTTTTCCCGCCGCAAAGCACGATGGGAAACTCCGCGCGCAGACAAAGGGCCGGGCCACGCCCCCGGGGGCGCGCGGGGCACGCCGGGAAGGGGCAGGGGGCGGGGCCGGCGCGCGGCGGACGCGGCGCGTGCTCGAGGTGGGCTCGCGGCGGCGGCCGTGACGTCACCGGGGGGCGCGTGTGACGTCACGGGGGGAGCGGGGCGGTGAGGGACCCCCGGGGGGGGGCAGGGCTGGGGGAAGGGGACACGGGGAGGGGGGGGAGGGTCCGGGTCGGCCCCCTCGGCACCGTCAGCCTGCCCCGCCCCCCGGGGCTCCCCTGTCCCCTCTGTCACCTCCCCTGTCACCCCCAGGGCTCTGCTGTCCCCTCCCGGGGCTCCCCTGTCACCCCCCGGGGCTTCCCTGTCCCCTCTGCCCATCTGGGGCTCCCCTGTCCCCTCTGTCACCTCCCCTGTCCCCTCTGTCACCTCCTCTGTCCCCTCTGTCACCCCCAGGGCTCTGCTGTCCCCTCCCGGGGCTCCCCTGTCCCCGCGGCCACCGCGTGTGTCCCCGCAGGCGATGGGGGATGGAGCGGGAGGAGGAGGAGGAGGAGGAGGAAGGAGCCGGGGCTGAAGATGAGGAGGGAGCGGAGGCTGAGGAAGGAGCCGGGGCTGGGGAAGAGGAGGCGGATGGCGCTGGGGCCGAGGATGGTGATGAGGATGGTGATGAGGATGAGGATGAGGATGAGGACGGTGCCGAGGATGAGGACGGTGCCGGTGGCGGTGGCGAGGCCGAAGGCGCGGCGGCGCGGTTCCTGGCGCTGCAGCGGGAGCTCTCGGAGCGGCTGCGGGCGCTGCCGCCGCCGGGCCCGCCCGTGGCCGTGGTGTACGCGCCGCTCGAGTACGCCTGGGAGCCGCACCGGAGCTTCGTGCGCCGCTTCCTGCGCGCCCCGACCGCCGTGCTGTTCGTGGGGATGAACCCGGGCCCGTTCGGGATGGCACAGACCGGGGTGGGTACCCAAAAACATCCCCAAAATAACCCCAAAAATAACCCCAAACCCGTGCTGTTCGTGGGGATGAACCCGGGGCCGTTCGGGATGGCCCAGACCGGGGTGGGTACCCAAAAACCCCAAAAACCACCCCAAAAATAACCCCAAAAACAGCCCCGACCGCCGTGCTGTTCGTGGGGATGAACCCCGGCCCGTTCGGGATGGCACAGACCGGGGTGGGTACCCAAAAACCCCAAAAACAGCCCCAAAAACAACCCCGACCGCCGTGCTGTTCGTGGGGATGAACCCGGGCCCGTTCGGGATGGCTCAGACCGGGGTGGGTACCCCAAAACATCCCCAAAATAACCCCAAAAATAACCCCAAAAACAACCCCAAACCCGTGCTGTTCGTGGGGATGAACCCGGGGCCCTTCGGGATGGCTCAGACCGGGGTGGGTACCCAAAATAACCCCAAAAACAACCCCAAAATAACCCCGAAACCACCCCAAAAATAACCCCGACCGCCGTGCTGTTTGTGGGGATGAACCCCGGGCCGTTCGGGATGGCACAGACCGGGGTGGGTACCCAAAAACCCCCAAAACAACCCCAAAAACCCCAAACCCACGAACCCCAGCCCCATTCAGCACAGCCCAGACCGGGGTGGGTACCCAAAAACCCCCAAAACAGCCCCAAAAACCCCAAACCCACGAACCCAGCCCCGTTGTCACAGCCCAGCCCGGGGGGGCGCCGGGCCGGGGCCGGGGGCGCTCGGTGCCTCCCGCGAGGTCCCGAAGGGGAGGAAATGGGGCTGGGGGGGATCAGGGGGTCCCCAAGGCTCCCACGGGGCGGCACAGGAGGGAAACTGAGGCACGGGGGGGGTCCCAGCCCATCCTGCAGAGGGGAAACTGAGGCACGGGGGGGGTCCCAGTCCACCCCACAGAGGGGAAACTGAGGCACGGGGGGGTCCCAGTCCAGGGGAAACTGAGGCACGGGGCGCTCCCTCCGCCCCGGGGCTGCTCTGTGCGGGCCGGGCCCGTCCCCCCCGGGTGTCCCGGCCCCTGACGCCCCCCGCCCGCCCGCAGGTGCCGTTCGGCGAGGCGTGGCACGTGCGGGAGTGGCTGCGGGTGTCGGGCGCGGTGCGGCGGCCGCCCCGGGAGCACCCCAAGCGCCCGGTGCTGGGGCTGCGCTGCCCGCGGGCCGAGGTCAGCGGCGCCCGCTTCTGGGGGCTGATCCGCAGCCTCTGCCCCGACCCCCGCGCCTTCTTCCGCCACTGCTTCGTGCACAACCTCTGCCCGCTCCTCTTCCTCGCCGCCTCGGGCCGCAACGTGCCGCCGCCGGAGCTGCGGGCGGCCGAGCGGGAGCGGCTGCTGGCGCCGTGCGGGGCCGCGCTGGCCGCCGCCGTGCGGGCGCTGGGCGTGCGCCTGGTGCTGGCGCTGGGCCGCGTGGCCGAGCTGCGGGCCCGCCGGGCGCTGCGGGACGCGGGGCTGGCCGTGCCCGTGGCCTGGATCCCGCACCCGTCCCCCCGCAACCCCCGCGCCAACCGCGGCTGGGAACGGGAGGCGCGGGCGCGGCTGCGGGAGCTGGGGGTGCTGCGGCTGCTGGGGGTGCGGGACGGGGAGGGAGAGGGAGGAGGGGAGGGGGCCCTGCCCCAGTTAAACCAGTTTGGGAGTGGGGAGGGGGGAGCGGAGGGGGCCCTGCCCCAGTGGGACCAGTTGGGGAGCGGGGAAAATGGGGCTGGGGGGTCCCTGCCCCAGTTAAACCAGTTGGGGAGCGGGGAAAACGGGGCTGGGGGGCCCCTGCCCCAGTTAAACCAGTTGGGGGGCGGGGAAAACGGGGCTGGGGGGCCCCTGCCCCAGTGGGACCGGCTGGGGAGCGGGGAGGGGGGAGGGGAGGGGGCCCTGACCCAGTTTGGGACGGAGGAAAGGGGAGCGGAGGGGGCCCTGCCCCAGTGGGACCAGTTGGGGAGCGGGGAAAATGGGGCTGGGGGGTCCCTGCCCCAGTTAAACCAGTTGGGGAGCGGGGAGGGGGGAGCGGAGGGGGCCCTGCCCCAGTTAAACCAATTGGGGACCGGGAAAAAGGGGGCTCGGGGGTCCCTGCCCCAGTTTGGGACTGGGGAAAGGGGAAGGGAGGGGGCCCTGTCCCAGTTTGGGACTGGGGAAAGGGGAGGGGAGGGGGCCCTGCCCCGGTGGGACCGGGAGGGGGGAGGGGAGGGGGCCCTGCCCCGGTGGGACCGGCTGGGGAGTGGGGAGGGGGCCCTGCCCCAGTTTGGGACTGGGGAAAGGGGAGGGGAGGGGGTCCTGACCCAGTTGGGGACTGGGGAAAAGGGGGCTCGGGGGTCCCTGCCCCAGTTTGGGACTGGGGAAAGGGGAGCGGAGGGGGCCCTGCCCCAGTTTAACCAGTTGGGAACTGGGGAAAAGGGGGCTGGGGGGTCCCTGCCCCAGTTTGATCAGTTGGGGACTGAGGGGGAGGTGGAGGAGGGAGCCCTGCCCCAGTTTGACCAGTTTGGGACTGGGGAGAAGAAGGATGGGGGAGCCCTGCCCCAGTTTAACCAGTTTAGGACTGGGGAAAGGGGAGTTGTGGGGTCCCTGCCCCAGTTTGGGACTGGGGAAAACGGGGCTGGGGGGTCCCTGCCCCAGTTTGACCAGTTTGGGACTGGGGGGAAGGGGGCTGGGGGGTCCCTGGCCCAGTTTGGGGCTCGGGGGAAGGGGGCTGGGGGGTCCCTGCTTCAGTTTCCCCGCTCAGAACAGGATTTAGGGCAACACTACGGGGCAGAGGGTGAGCCCCTGCCTCAGTTTCCCCCCTCGGGAGGGGGTCTGGGGCTCCTTTAGGGCGGGGGGCGATGGGCCCTGCCTCAGTTTCCCCTTAGGAAATGGGGGAGGGTCTGTGGGTCGCTGTCTCGCGGCGTTTTCTGTGGAATTCTGGGATTAATAAAGGCGAGAATTGGTAAAAAAAACAAGGAAAGAGTCATTGGGGGAGGTGGGAACCCACGAACCAACCTCCCTGTCCCTCCCTCCCTCCCTCCCTCCCTCCCTCCGTTTTGGGGTTTTTTCCCTGGAATTTGGTGCCAATTTGGGACACCCCAGAGGGATTTGGGGCAGTCAGGCCCATTTGGGATTTGCTGTTTTGGGGTTTTTTCCCAGAATTGGCTGATTTGGGGACACCCCAGAGGGATTTGGGGCAGTCAGGCCCGTTTGGGATTTGCCATTTTGGGTTTTTTTTCCCAGAATTGGCTGATTTGGGGACAGCCCAGAGGGATTTGGGGCAGTCAGGCCCATTTAGCATTTGCCATTTTGGGGTTTTTTCCCGGAATTGGCCGATTTGGGGAAAGCCCGGAGGGATTTGGGGCAGTCAGGCCCATTTAGCATTTGCCATTTTGGGGTTTTTTTCTCAGAATTGGCTGATTTGGGACACCCCAGAGGGATTTGGGGCAGTCAGGCCATTTGGGATTTGCCGTTTTTGGGTTTTTTTCCCAGAATTGGCTGATTTGGGACAGCCTGGAGTGATTTGGGGCAGTCAGGCCGTTTGGGATTTGCCGTTTTTGGGGTTTTTTCCCAGAATTGGCTGATTGGGGACAGCCCGGAGGGATTTGGGACAGTCAGGCCGTTTGGGATTTGCCGTTTTTGGTTTTTTTCCCTGGAATTCGGTGCCGATTTGGGGACAGCCCGGAGGGATTTGGGGCAGTCAGGCCGTTTGGGATTTGCCGTTTTTGGGGTTTTTTCCCTGGAATTCGGTGCCGATTCTCTCCGCCGACTCCAGAGGGAGCCCGGACAAGGGAGGATGAGGAGCGGCCGCGATTTTCCAGCCGGGAAAGCCTCGGGAAGGGCGCGGAGCTGCCCCGGCAGGGCCGGGTGTTCCTCCGTCGGCATCCCCGAGAATTCCAGATTTCCCCATAGCAGCATCCCAGATTTTCCTGTATCTGCATCCCAGAGCATCCCAAATTTTCCTGTATCAATATCCCACATTTCCCCATATCAGCATCCCTGAGAATTCTGGATTTTCCCATATCAGCATCCCAGATTTTCCCATATTAATATCCCACATTTTCCCATATCAGCATCCCTGAGAAACCCAGATTTTCCTGTAGCAGCATCCCAGATTTTCCCATATTAATATCCCAAATTTTCCCGTATCAACATCCCAGATTTTCCCATATCAGCATCCCAGAGAATTCCGGATTTTCCCATATTAATATCCCAATTTTTCCCATATCATCATCCCTGAGAAATCCGGATTTTCCCATATTAATATCCCAAATTTTCTCATATCAGCATCCCAGATTTTCCCATATTAATATCCCAAATTTTCCCATATCAGCATCCCTGAAAATTCCGGATTTCCCCATATCAGCATCCCAGATTTTCCCATATTAATATCCCAGATTTTCCCGTATCAGCATCCCAGAGAATTCCGGATTTTCCCTTATCAATATCCCAGATTTTCCAATATCAGCATCCCAGATTTTCCAATATCAGCATCCCAGATTTTCCCATATCAGCATCCCAGATTTTCCCGCACCCCATAAATCTCCCCAGTCCCATTTTCCCAGGTTTTCACCCCAAAATCTCCCTCCAGCCGCGCGTTTTTCCAATCCCGACCCTTTTTTTTTTGGGGGGGGGGGGGGGGCAGCTCCGTCCCCTTGGAATTCCGCTCGCGCCCCACCCCCACCCGGGCCGGGGTCACCGCGGGGTCACCGCCGCCCCTCCCCCACGCCGAGCACCCCCCGATCTATTAATTACTGACAGCAATTAATTAATGAGGAGAGGGGGAGGCGGGGAGGGGGGAAGGGCGGCTCCCGCCTGTTGCTAATTAACACCGGGAGCGTTAATGAAGGCAGCGCGGCCCCGGCCGGTGTTTAATTGATCCGGGAATTAATTGGGGGGGGTTCGCCTTCGCTCCAAGGGCGCTCCCTCCGTCCGTCTGTCCGTCCTCATCGCGGGGAAATCGGGGATTTTGGGGTGGGTCAGGGGGGTTTGGGGAACTGGAAATGCGGGAAAATGGGAATTTATGGCGCTGGGAAAAAACGGGAAAAACGGGGATTTGGGGAAATGGGGATTTATGGGAACGGAAACGCGGGGAAAAGGGGGATTTATAGAACCGGGAACGCGGGGAAACGGGGATTTATAGAACCGGGAACGCGGGGAAAAGGGGGATAAATGGAACTGGAAAAGCGGGGAAATGGGGATTTCGGGAAATGGGGATTTATGGAAATGGAAACCCGGGGAAACGGGGATTTGAGGAACCAGGAACGCGGGAAATGGGGATAAATGGAACTGGAAAAGCGGGGAAATGGGGATTCATGGAAATGGAAACACGGGGAAAATGGGGATAAATGGAACCGGGAACACGGGGAAAATGGGGATAAATGGAACCGGGAACACGGGGAAATGGGGATTCATGGAAATGGAAACACGGGGAAATGGGGATAAATGGAACTGGGAACACGGGGAAAATGGGGATAAATGGAAATGGGAGCGCGGGGAAAATGGGGATAAATGGAAATGGGAGCGCGGGGAAAATGGGGATGTATAGAACCGGGAACACGGGGAAAATGGGGATTTATAGAACCGGGAACGCGGGAAGATGGGGATTTGGGGAACCGAAATGGCAGGAAAACGGGGGTTTGTGGAAATGGGGGATTGGAGGCGCTGGGGACACGGGGGGTTTGTGGAATCGGGGATTCGGTGAATGGGGATTTATGGCGCTGGAGCCTCGCCCCGCGCTCCCCTTCCCCCGCGCTCTTTAATCGGATCCGCAGAGATGAAAGCAGCGCCGGGGGGGCGGCGCGGGGCCCTGACGTCCGCCGAGTGTCCCCGGGGCGGGTGACAAGGTGACAAATGGCCCTGTGACAGTAATCGCCGAATTAGAGCGCGCTCGGCGCCGGCTCCGCCCCGGCTGCGGGTGCAAGGAGAGGTCAGGCACGGCCCGGAATGCTAATGAGGGATTCCGCGGAAAAACGGGAAACCCGCGCGAAATGCCCCAAAAACCCCAAACCCCGCGCGCGGCCGCGCCTCGGGACGGGGACGGGACGGGGAGGGGGCGGCGGTGGGGCGGGGGGGGGGTCGGGGGTCGCCCCACCCCGTTGCCGGGGCCGGGAATCGCCCGCGGGGTTGCGGGGATGGGGTGGGAAGGGACGCGGGGATTTGGGGCGGTTTCCCGGGATTTGGAGAGCGCTCCAAGAGCGCTGCGGGCGCGGCGGTGCCAGAGCCGCGGGGAGACGCGTGTCCCCGTGCTGGCCGTGTCCCCGTGCTGGCCGTGTCCCCGTGCTGGCCGTGTCCCCGTGTCCCCGTCCTGGCCCTGTCCCCCTGTCCCCGTCCTGGCCGTGTCCCCGTCTCCCCCCGTCCTGGCCGTGTCCTCCTGTCCCTCTGTCCCCGTCCTGGCCGTGTCCCCGTGTCCCCCTGTCCCCCGACCCTGTGTCCCCGTGTCCTCGTCCTGTCCCTGTGTCCTCCTGTCCCCCCGTGTCCCCGCGTGCGGCACCTTCCCAGCGGGACACGGAAATGGGGATTTGGGGAACTGGGAACGCGGGAAATGGGGATTTGGGGAACTGGAACGTGGGGAAATGGGGATTTGGGGAACTGGGAACGCGGGAAAACGGGGATTTGGGGAAATGGGGATTTGGGGAACTGGGATTTCCAGCCCTCGGACACCTTCCCGGGGCTCTGCCCCTTCCCACGGCCCCGGGATTTGCACACCTGAGCGCCCCGGAGAAGGGTCCGGGGGTGCAAATCCCGGTCCTGGGGTGCAAATCCCGGTCCTGGGGTGCCCCCCGGGCTGGTTTAACCCCCGCCGTGCCAGGGCCAGGCGGGGCCGCCCCGGAATTCCCGGGATTCGCCGCCGTTTCCCGGCTCGGGCCGGGGCCGCTCCCGCCCGGGCGGCTCCTCCGCACCCGCGGGGATTTCGGACGCTGCCAATCCTCCCGCTGGTGCCGAACGTTTCGGATAAAATCCCCAAAACCGCAGCCCCGCATCCACCCGTGCGGGAGCTCGTCGGGGAAAGGCGAGAAAACCGCAGAGGGAGGAGATTTGGGCTTTTTTCGCCCCGTTTTTCCTCATTCCCGGCCCGTTTTCCTCCCGAGGAACCCGGGAGGAGCGGCCCTAAACACGAAATAGCCGCTGGAAATGGGGCGATCCCGCCGTTTTGGGGGTTTTTGGGGGTTTGGGGTGCTCGGGAGCCGCGGCGGGGAGGGGACAGCCGGCGGTGTCACCGCGGGGGCCGGGGATGAAAAGGGCGAGAGGCCCCGCGAGTGTCGGGGGTGATTAATGGGGGTGAGCGCGGGGTGAGCCGAACAAGGCGGCAGTGTTCGCCCCAAATCCTCCCGAAAAACAACAAAAAACCCGCAAAAACCCCCGCGCTATTCCCGCAGAGTCCGTCTGCTCCGAGCCCTCCCGGCTGGTTCGATTTTATTTATTTGTTCTTTTATTGTTCTTTAATTTTTTTTAATTATTATTTATTTCCTAAATATTATTTTTAGCTGGCTTTTTTTTTTTTTCTTCCCTTCTGCGATTTTGACCAGTTTTAATCCGCGAGGTTTCCACGGATTTCCACGGATTTCCACGGATTTCCAGGATTTATTTCCGCGGCTCCCGGCTCTGTTTGCTCAGCAAACAAAAACACCCGCGGGGAGGCGGCGGCGGGGCCGCGCTCGGGGTCACGACAGAACCCTGGGAGCCGCCGGAGCTTTTTGTTCCGTTTTGTTTCCTTTTGTTTTGGTTTTTTTTGGTTTATTTTAAAGCTCCCAAATCCCGCGGGTTTCGCTCCCGAATTCTCCTTCGGGACCCGGGCACCCCAAAAGGGACGGAGGAATTTCGGGAGCCCCCTCGGAGCGGAGCTGGAATTCGCTCTCCCGAGGGGTTTTTAATTGTAAATGCCGGGATAAATCGGGAAAATCGGGAATTTCCCGCCCTGATTCCCACCCTGGGCGCGGGTTTGGGGCGAAACCCCCGGAAAGGAGCGGGAATTGTGGAATTGTGGGGTCCCCCGAGCCCCCCTCCCGCTTTTCCTCGCTGTCCCCATCCCAAATCCAGAGCCTGGCCCTTCCCGAATATTCGGGAGCCGGCCCCGAGCTCGCTCCCGCCGGAACCGGAGTTTGGGGGGAATTCTCGGGGTTTGGGGGGAATTCTCGGGGTTTGGGGGGAATTCTCGGGGTTTGGGGGGAGTTCTCGGGGTTTGGGGGGAATTCTCGGGGTTTTGGGGAATTCTCGGAGCGGATTTCCAGCGGTGTCGGGGCTTGGGAATGATCCTGGGAATGGGGACAGCGGGGACATCGCGGGGAGCGGCGGGAGAGGTTGGGAACGTCTGGAATTGCGGGATCGGGGATTTATGGAATTGCGGAAATATCGAATTGGGGATTTATGGAATTGGGGATTTATGGAATTTCAGGAATATCGATTTGGGGACCTGTGGAATTGGGGACCCACGGAGCTGCAGAAATGCGGGATTGGGGATTTATGGAATTGCGGGGTCGGGGATTTATGGAATGGCAGGGATGCGGGATCGGGAATTTATGGGATTGTGGGGTCGGGGATTTATGGAATTGCAGAAATGTGGGATTGGGGATTTAGGGAATGGCAGGGATGCGGGATTGGGGATTTATGGGATGCGGGATCGGGGATTTATGGGATTGCAGGATTGGGGATTTATGGGATTGTGGGGATGCGGGATCGGGGATTTATGGGATTTATGGGGTGCGGGATCGGGGACCTGTGGAACCGCGGGCCTCTGGAGCTGAGGGGGATTAATTGGGGTTTAAATTAACCCCGAATTTACGGGAATCGGGGGCCTGTGGAGATGGGATTGGGATTAAACTCGGGGAATTGGGGAATTGCAGAGGTGCGGAAATGGGAACTGGGAACCCGTAGGAACCCATGGGAATCTATAGGACCTATAGAATCTATAGGATCCCGTAGGAGCGCCCGGGGTGCCCCGAGCCGCGCCCGCACCGCTGCGCTAATTAGGAGCGTTAATTAGGAGCGTTAATTAGGCACGTTCGCACACACAAACACGCGCGCCGGCCCAGAGAGCGATTAAGGGCTGGTGGAATTTGCATCTCATTAACATTCCCATCTCATTAACATTCCCATCTCATTAACATTCCCGCAAGGGCTGCTCGAGGGCGGGAGAGGCGGAACAGAAAATAAAATATGAAATAATAAAATAAAACATACAGAATAAAATATAATAAAATGTAATAAAATATAATAAAAGAAAATAAAATAGAAAATAGAATAGACTAAGTTTTAAAAATTATAAAATACAATAGAAAATAAGAGTATGAAATAAATATAAAATCAAAATAAATATAAAATTAAATATTAAATTGAATATTAAAATAAAATAAAATAGAAAATAGAATAGACTAAGTTTTAAAAATTATAAAATACAATAGAAAATAAGAGTATGAAATAAATATAATATTAAAATAAATATAAAATTAAAATAAATATAAAATTAAAATAAAATAAAATAAAATTAAAATAAATATAAAATTAAATATTAAAAAAAAGAGAATAAAATAAAATAAAAGAGAATAAAATAAAATAAAAGAGAATAAAATAAAATAAAATAGAATAAAATAAAAGAGAATAAAATAAAATAAAATGAAGACCGCTGCATCTGTGGGCGCGGGAGCCGCGGCGCCGTTTGGGATCCGAGTCACGTTTGGGAAATTTACGGGGCCGCTGCTGCGGGGCGAGGCCCGCGCTCCTTCCCTGAACCATTCCCGCATTTCCAGCCCTGCCGAGCCGTTCTGAGCCGAGCCGAGCCGGGAGTTCGGGGCTCGGGGGGTTCGGAGAGCGGCGCCGGAGCAGCCCCGAAAGGGAATTTGGGGTGGGGAGCCCCCCGAGCCCCTTCCGCTGCCCCCTTTTCCATTCCTTGGGGCGCAAATCCCAAAAATCCCCTCCCCAAACCCCGCGGTACAAATCCCAAAAATTCCCCCAAACCCCGCGGATTTTTGGGGCGCTTTTCCCCTCCCCGGAATCCCCCCAAACCCCGCGGATTTTCGGGGTACAAATCCCAAAAATTCCCCTCCCCAAACCCCGCGGATTTTTGGGGTACAAATCCCAAAAATCCCCTCCCCAAACCCCGCGGATTTTTGGGGCGCTTTTCCCCTCCCCGGAATGCCCCCAAACCCCGCGGATTTTCGGGGTACAAATCCCAAAAATTCCCCTCCCCAAACCCCGCGGAATTTTGGGGCGTTTTCCCCTCCCCGAATCCCCCAAATCCCGCGGATTTTTGGGGCGTTTCCCCCTTTTCCCCTCCCGAACCCCGCGGATTTTTGGGGCGTTTTCCCCTCCCAAACCCCGCGGATTTTTGGGGCGTTTCCCCCTTTTCCCCTCCCCGGCCCCGTCTCCCCCCGAGCCCCCCGGCCGAGCCCCGCGGGGGTTTTGGGGCGGGGGTCGCCCCTCCCCCGCCGCCGAGCCCCCCCAGCCGGGTCCCCCTGAACTCGGCGTGAACCCGAGCGCGGCCATCGATCAGCGCCGCCGCCTTAACCCCTTCGGGCCCGCAGCGGCGAGAAAAACCGCGGCAGCGGCGGGGGAAATTCACCGGGACCGGGGAAATTCACCGAAATCCGGGAAATTCACCGGGACCGGGAAAATTCACCGGGAGCGGGGGAATCCACCCAAACGGGGAAAATCCTCCGAAACCGGGGGAATCCACCCGAACCGGGGAAATTCACCCAAACCGGGGGAATCCACCCGAACCGGGGGAATTCACCGGGACCGGGGGAATTCACCGAAATCCGGGAAATTCACCGGGAGCGGGGGAATTCACCGGGACCGGGGGAATCCACCGAAACCGGGGGAATTCACCCAAACCGGGGAAATTCACCGGGACCGGGAAAATCCACCGAAACCGGGGGAATTCACCGAAATCCGGGAAATTCACCGGGACCGGGAAAATTCACCGGGAGCGGGGGAATTCACCGGGACCGGGGGAATCCACCCAAACGGGGAAAATCCTCCGAAACCGGGGGAATTCACCCAAACCGGGGGAATCCACCCAAACTGGGAAATTCACCGAGACCGGGGAAATTCACCGAAACCCGGGAAATCCACCGGGACCGGGGAAATTCACCCAAACCGGGGAAATTCACCCAAACGGGGGAAATTCACCGAAACGGGGGAAATTCGCTTTTTGTGGGGCGGGAGGGGGAAAATCCCCGCGGGTTTGGGGTGCGGGGAGGGGGGTTCAGCCCCGGGGATGGGTCTGGGGGTTTTGGGGGGATTTGGGTTTTTTTTAGGGGTGGAAAAGGGCGGGGGGAGTGAGGATGAGGATGAGGAGGGAGCAGCAGATCCCGGTTCCTTTTGAGGGTGGAATGAAGGGGGGTCACCCCCAGGGATGGTTTGGGGTTTTTTTTGGGGGGGGTTGGGTTTTTTTAGGGGTGGGAAAGGGGGATGGAAAAGGGCGGGGGGGTGAGGATGAGGAGGATGAGGAGGGGGCGGATCCCGGGGGCTTTTTGGGGTGGAATCGAGGGGTTTCACCCTCAGGGATGGGTTTGGGGAATTTGGGGGGGTTTGGGGTTTTTTGGGGGGTGGAAAGGGAAGGGAGAGGCTGCGAGGATGAGGAGGGGGATGCGGAGGGGGAGGAAGGAAGGGGCGCGGCGGGGGCATCGATCGGGGCCGGTAATGGATCGGGAATCGATCGGGAATCGATCCCGGAAAGGGAAAATGGAACGGGGGGAGGGGAGGGGAGGGGAGGGGAGGGAGAAACCCGCGGGGACAGACGGACGGACAGGGGGACACGGAGAGACAGGGGGACACGGACAGACAGGGGGACAGAGGGACACGGACGGACAGGGGGACACGGACGGACAGGGGGACACGGACGGACACACGGACAGAGGGACACGGACAGACGGACACGGGGACAGGGAGAGAAGGACAGAGGGACAGGAGGATGGACACGGACAGACGGACAGGGGACAGAGGGACAGGAGGATGGACACGGACACACGGACACACGGACAGAGGGAGGGACATGGGCGGACGGACAGAGGGACGCGGAGGCGAGGACAGGGGGACACGGACGGACAGACAGCCGGACAGACGGATGGACACGGACACATGGACAGAGGGACACGGCCCGAAGGACGGACAGGGCAGGGACGGGGACCGGGACGGGGACACGCCCACGGGGACAGGACACGCCCACGGGGACAGGACACACCCATAGGGACAGGACACGCCCCCGTCGCCGCAGGCCCCGCCCCCTGCAGGGCCCGGTACCCTCCCCCACCCCCTCAGCACAAATAATTGATATTTATTCCTTTATTTCTTTTATTCTATTTCTATTTCATTCTATTGATATTTATTCCTTTATTTCTTTTATTCTATCGATATTTATTGTGCCAGCCCAGGTGTGTGACGGGGTCACAGGTGTGTCACACTCAGGTGTGCAAAGGTGTCACAGTGCATCACACTCACCTGTGTGTGACGGGGTCACAGGTGTGTCACTCAGGTGTCTGTGTCACTCAGGTGTGCCAGCCCAGGTGTGTCACGGTGTCACAGGTGTGTAACACTCAGGTGTCTGTGTCACTCAGGTGTGCCAGCCCAGGTGTGTCACGGTGTCACAGGTGTGTCACTCACAGGTGTCTGTGTCACACTCAGGTGTCTGTGTCACTCAGGTGTCTGTGCCAGCCCAGGTGTGTCCTGGGGCAGAACTCCAGCCCTGAATCTGTCCCTGATCCCTCTGTCCATCCCCGTGTCCATCTGTCCCTCCCCGTGTCCCTCTGTGCATCCCCAGTCCCTCTGTCCATCCCCATGTCCGTCTGTCCGTCCCCAGTCCGTCTGTCCATCCCTCTGTCCATCCTGGATCCCTCTGTCCATCCGTCTGTCCATCCCCATGTCCATCTGTCCATCCCCAGTCCCTCTGTCCATCCTGGATCCCTCTGTCCATCCGTCTGTCCATCCCCATGTCCATCTGTCCATCCCCAGTCCCTCTGTCCATCCTGGATCCCTCTGTCCATCCGTCTGTCCATCCCCGTGTCCATCTGTCCCTCCCCGTGTCCCTCTGTCCATCCCCATGTCCCTCTGTCCATCCCCATGTCCCTCTGTCCATCCCCAGTCCGTCTGTCCATCCCTCTGTCCATCCCCATGTCTGTCTGTCCATCCCCATGTCCATCTGTCCATCCCCGTGTCCGTCTGTCCATCCCCAGTCCCTCTGTCCGTCCCTCTGTCCATCCGTCTGTCCATCCCCGTGTCCCTCTGTCCATCCCCAGTCCCTCTGTCCATCCCCATGTCCCTCTGTCCCTCCCTCTGTCCATCCCCGTGTCCGTCTGTCCGTCCCCAGTCCCTCTGTCCATGCTGGATCCCTCTGTCCATCCCTCTGTCCATCCCTGTGTCCCTCTGTCCATCCCCATGTCCCTCTGTCCCTCCCTCTGTCCCTCCCGTGTCCGTCTGTCCGTCCCGTTCCCACTCCCGGATTTTTCCCCCCCTCCCCAAATTTCCCATTTTTATCCCCGATGGATTTTTCCCTTTTCCGCCCAGATTTGCCCATTCCGGGCGCATCCCCCCCGTCCTGCCGGGCTCATTTTGGGGCTCATTCCGGGGGAATTTGGGGCTCCCAAGAACGACCCCGGAGCCGGGAATAGAGGGGATCCACACCAGCGCTTTATTGACACCCCAAAACCCGCCCCAAACCCCAAATTCCCGTTTGTACCGCGGGCACCCCACAGCCCCAATTCCTCCTTTTTTCACCCCAAAAACACACACAAAAAAAATCCCGCCCCAAAACCCCCCCGGGGCGGCTTTTTGGGGCCGATAAATTGAATTTCCGCTTTTTTTTTGCTCCCTCGGGAGGGATTTTGAAAATTTCTCTCCCTTCCCCGCCCCCAAAATTGAGATTTTTCGGGTTTTTTTCGCCCCCCTCTCGCCAGAATTTGGCGGTTCCTGTGCCTGTGGGGAGAAAAAATCGCAATAATTTCATTTATTTGGATTTATTTTCATTTATTTTGATTTCTTTTGATTTCTTTGGATTTATTTGGATTTATTTGGATTTATTATTTTCATTTATTTTCATTAATTTTCATTTATTTTGAATTTTTTTTGTGTTTTTTGCCCTCCAAACCCCGCCCCCCCCGGGTTTCCCACGCCCCGAAATAAATAGAAAATAAATCACAAATAAATCACAAATAAATCACAAATAAATCACAAATAAATCACAAATAAATCACAAATAAATCACAAATAAATCACAAATAAATCACAAACGAAGCAAACCCTGAAAAGGGGTGAAAAACCCGTTTTTGGAAAGTTTCTCCACCTGGGCTCATGCGACCTCCGACATGCAGCTAAAAATGGGGGCGGTTAATTAATCACCAATTAAATTAATTAAACACTGATAATAACGATCATTGGGGGGATTTAAAGTTTTGACGCACGCAGGGGGTGAATAAAACAATAATTAAAATAATTAATAATAATAATTGGGGGGGTTTAAAGCGGGGTCAGGCTTTGACACGCACAGGGGATTAATAAAATAATTAAAATAATTAATAATAATAATTGGGGGGGTTTAAAGCGGGTCAGGCTTTGACACTCACGGGGGATTAATTAAATAATCCTAATTAAATAATAATAATTGGGATGATTTAAATAGGGGTCGGGGTTTGACACGCACAGGGGATTAATAAAAAAATAATACAAATAATTAATAATAATAAAAATTGGGAGAATTTAAAGAGGGGTCGGGTTTTGACAGGCACGGGGGATTAATAAAATTATATTAATTATTAATA